>NW_020837951.1:39581292-39596317 GCF_003676395.1 Aethalodelphis obliquidens | reverse complement strand
GCCACGAAGGAAGCCCCAGGCACCAAATTTTTTACCACCTAGATTTAACAAATGCTAACATTTTCCCATATTTTCCCCCAAAATTTCTTAAAAAGTAGTACATTAGAGTCAGCCATAGAAAGCTGAACCATAAGGGATTCTCATCAAAATTCATGTCAAAGAGCAAAGAGATAAATAGTACTTCATTCGTCCCTCTGTGTGACCATCTTATCTGTGGATGGTGGTAGAGCTGGATCTCTTTTCCTTGCTCAACAAGCCAGTCTTTTTCCTAGTTCTCCAAAGGTAATATCTTTCTAAAGCTGGTTTGCAAGGGCTAACATCCATTTTTAAAGGTAACTTGCTAAACTGTGATTAAAAATCTTCCAACAAACAAAAGCCCAGGACCAGGTGGTTTCACAGGCAAATTCTATCAAACATTTAGAGAAGAGCTAACATCTGTCCTTCTCAAACTCTTCCAAAATACAGCAGAGGGAGGAACACTCCCAAACTCATTCTATAAGGCCGCCATCACCCTGATACCAAAACCAGACAAACACATCACAAAAAAACACTACAGACCAATATTACTGATGAACACAGATGCAAAAATCCTCAACAAAATACTAGCAAACAGAATGCAACAGCACATTAAAAGGATCATACACCATGATCAAGTGGGGTTTATCCCAGGAATGCAGGGATTCTTCAGCATACCAAATCAATCAATGTGATATACCATATTAACAAATTGAAGGAGAAAAACCATATGATCATCTCAATAGATGCAGAAAAAGCTTTCAACACAATTCAACATGCATCTATGATAAAATCTCTCCAGAAAGTAGGCATAGAGTGAACTTACCTCAACATAAAAAAGGCCATATATGACAAACCCACAGTCAACATCGTTCTCAATGGTGAAAAAATCAAACCATTTCCTCTAAAATCAGGAACAAGACAAGGATGCCCACTCTCACCACTATTATTCAACATAGTTTTGGATGTTTTAGCCACAGCAATCAGAGAAGAAAAAGAAATAAAAGGAATACAGATCAGAAAAGAAGTAAAGTTGTCACTGTTTGCAGATGACATGATACTATACATAGAGAAACCTAAAGATGCTATCAGAAAACTAGTAGAGCTAATCAATGAATTTGGTAAAGTAGCAGGATACAAAATTAATGCACAGAAATCTCATGCATTCCTATACACTAATGATGAAAAATCTGAAAGAGAAATTAAGGAAACACTCCCATTTACCATTGCAACAAAAAGAATAAAATACCTAGGAATAAACCTACCTAGGGAGACAAAAGACCTGTATGCAGAACACTATAAGACACTGATGAAAGAAATTAAAGATGATACAAACAGATGGAGAGATATGCCATGATCTTGGATTGGAAAGAATCAACATTGTGAAAATGACTATACTACCCAAAGCAATCTACAGATGTAATGCAATCCCTATCAAACTACCAATGGCATATTTCACAGAACGGGAACAAAAACATCTTAAAATTTGTATGAAAACACAAAAGACACCGAATAGCCAAAGCAACCTTGAGAAAGAAAAACGGAGCTGAAGGAATCAGGCTCTCTGATTTCAGGCTGTACTACAAAGCTACAGTAATCAAGACAGTATGGTACTGGCACAAAACCAGAAATATAGATCAATGGAACAGGATAGAAAGCCCAGAGATAAACCCACGTACATACAGTCACCTTGTCTTTATAAAGGAGGCAAGAATATACAATGGAGAAAAGACAGCCTCTTCAATAAGTGGTGCTGGGGAAACTGGACTGCTACATGTAAAAGAATGAAATTAGAACACTTCCTAACACCATACACAAAAATAAACTCAAAATGGATTAAAGACCTAAATGTAAGGCCAGACACTATAAAACCCTTAGAGGAAAACATAGGCAGAACACTCTTTGACATAAATCACAGCAAGGTCCTCTTTGACCCACCTCCTAGAGAAATGGAAATAAGATCAAAAATAAACAAATGGGGGCTTCCCTGGTGGCGCAGGGGTTGAGAGTCCACCTGCCGATGCAGGGGACGCGGGTTCGTGCCCTGGTCTGGGAAGATCCCACGTGCCGCGGAGCGGCTGGGCCCACGAGCCATGGCCGCTGAGCCTGCGTGTCCCGAAGCCTGTGCTCCGCAATGGGAGAGGCCACAACAGTGAGGCCCGCGTACCGCAAAAAATAAATAAATAAATGGGACCTTATGAAACTTAAAAGCTTTTGCACAGCAAAGGAAGCCATAAACAAGACGAAAAGACAACCCTCAGAATGGGAGAAAATATTTGCAAACCCAGCAACTGACAAAGGATTAATCTCCAAAATATATAAGCAGCTCAATATCAAAATAACAACCCAATCCAAAAATGGGCAGATGATCTAAATAGACATTTCTCCAAAGCAGATAAACAGATTTCCAGCAAACACATGAAAGGATGCTCAGTCATTATAAAAATGCAAATCAAAACTACAATGAGGTATCACTTCACACCGGTCAGAATGGCCATCATCAAAAACTACAAACAATAAATGCTGGAGAGAGTGTGGGGAAAAGGGAACCCTCTTGCACTGTTGGTGGGAATGTAAATTGATGCAGCCAGTATGGAGAACAGTATGGAGGTCCTTAAAAAACTAAAAATAGAACTACCATATGACCCAGCAATCCCACTACTGGGCATATACCCTGAGAAAACCATCATTCAAAAAGAGTCATGTACCACAGTGTACATTGCAGCTCTGTTTACAACAGCCAGGACATGGAAGCAAGCTAAGTGTCCATAAACAGCTGAATGGATAAAGAAGATGTGGCACATATATACAATGGAATATTAGCCATAAAAAGAAACGAAATTGAGTTATTTGTAGTGAGGTGGATGGACCTAGAGTCTGTCATACGGAGTGAAGTAAGTCAGTAAGAGAAAAACAAATACCATATGCTAACACATATATATGGACTCTAAATAAAAAACAACAAAAAAGGTTCTGATGAACCTAGGGGCAGGACGGGAATAAATATGTAGATGTAGAGAATGGACTTGAGAACATGGGGAGGGGGGAAGGGTAAGCTGCGGTGAAGTGAGAGAGTGGCATGTACATATATATACAACCAAAGGTAAAATAGCTAGTGGGAAGCAGCTGCATAGCACAGGTAGTTCAGCTCGGTGCTTTGTGACCACCTAGAGGGGTGGGATAGGGAGGGTGGGAGGGAGACGCAAGAGGAAGGGAATATGGTGATATATGTATACATATAGCTGATTCACTTTGTTTTACAGCAGAAAGTATAACACAACATTGGAAAGCAATTATGCTCCAATAAAGATCTTAAAAAAGCAAAACTAACTTACTATATATATGTGACAATTATTTGCTTATTGCCCCCACCTCCACCCGATGTCCATATCTTCCGTCCCTCCCTGACCTGTGCCCCAGGATGCTGTCCTCTGTCCATTGCATCTCCCAGGTTCCCTTGCCAGCTGGCTTCTCCTTGGGTTCAGACAGTGGGACAATGTCTTTACTCCAGGCATGTGCACATATTGTTTTATATTTTTCACTCTTTCTTCACTTAGTTAATTTCATATAATTCTGTAGGTCTCTACTTAAAAATCAGTTCCTTTAGGAAAACCGTCTGTGTCCCCTTGCCAGTTCCAGGGGCTCCCCATACAGCAGCCCGCACCTCCCCTTATCACACTATGCTCTATTTTCTCTTTTCTGCTATGTATCCCACCTTAAATCTAATATCTGATAGTATGGTTTATGGCTGCCTTCTTTACTCTGCCCAGCATAATAGCTGGTACATAGTTAATGCTTAATAAAGAATTATTGAATAAATAATGAGTGAGTGCTATTTCCAATTAGCTTACTTTAATGATACACTTAATGAAAAAAAGAATTCAGTCTCCAGCTTCAGTGTGAACGTTTCTAGGAAGAAATTGGTTTATCTGGGATTCAGCATTTCTATATATTCTTCTCTCTTAGTGTAGAGAAGTTCATGGTTCAGCCTTGATAGGTGTTAAGGAATTGAAGAGCCCAGAGAGATGAAAGCTCTTAAAACTTAGCAATGTACAAGAATCAAGTTCTTGTTACGTTGCTACTATAGAGGTACACATTTTACATTGGTATTTTGCTAAAGTTCTTTTAGTGGCATTATGTTAGTGGTTTGAATGATTGAATAATTAAAGTAAATATTTATGTCCAGTAGACAAATTGATCAAGCAGAAGTCATCTAAGTCTAGTTTTTTTTAAAGTTAATTTTGTTGGTCGTTAAAGTAGTCAAATCCTCTTTATATCATACCTATTATCTTTATAAGGTTAATTATGTATTCGTTGTGATGTAATTTATCATCATCATAAAAAATATTTTGTGTTTACTGCTAAGCACTTTGGTAAGTTATTTTCCTTGTATTTTCTCATATATTTGGACTTCTACAGTAGTACTATGGTGTAGGCTGGGCTATTATCACTATTTATAAAATGAATGACAGAACTAAAAATAAAATTACAGACTGTAACTATAGATCTTAAGTGCTACGCTAGACCTAAATTGTAGGAAAGTCTGAAAATATAAAAAATGAAAATAAGCCTTAATTCCTACCATCTCGATGTATCTACTATGATATGTTCTCATATATTAGACTAGTTTGTGTGAGGGTATGCTTGTATAGATGGACAGATTGTACGTCTTTTATCCACTTTTCCAATTAAATTTCAATTCTTACCATTTTTCTGCTTTCTTCATATGGAAAATATTTGCATCATCTCTAATGAATACATACTAATCCAGGAAATGAAACTACCGTTGTGTTTAAAAACAAACTATGGTTGGACTTCCCTGGCGGTCCAGTGGTTAAGACTCTCTGCTTCCAGTGCAGGGGGCGCTGGTTAGATCCCTCGTCGAGGACCTAAGATCTAACACACCATGCGGTGCAGCCAAAAAATAAAAAACTATGATTATATCCTTATTACAAAGTAATTAATAGCACTTTTGGCATTTATAAATATACAGACACATAAAAATTCTAAATTTGAAAGGATAGAAAGGATGAATCCTTTAGATTTTTTTAAACTAGAAACTTAATATATTGGGCTTCTTAATGACCACATACTCATAATTGTATTGCTCTTTTACAACTTGTATTCCCTTTGAAGTTGTTATTTAGACAAAGATTTGGTCTCTTTTTCTGGTATATGCTATTCTTTCAGGGTCTATATAGGACTCTTTCTATTCACAATGAGAAAGTGTATATGTGATATTTCCTGAGGTGTTAAAGTTATATTCCTGTACTAGTATTTTTGTGAATACCCGGAAGCATTTGCACTTAGATTTATGGGTAAATAGTGAAGATTTATATATAAAGTATTTGCAAGATTTATATATATATAAATATATATACACAAATATATGGTGTTATTACTTTAGATAGATTGATAGATTTTGCTTCATATCTAACGTGTTCACTTTTCTTATGTCCTTATCAATATTGCATGATTTAAATCTTGAACTCTTAGAATAAAGTGTCAGCCTCTGTTTAAATAACTTTATGTAGCACTTAATTCTACCATATGCACAGAGGCATATAAGTATTTTAAGATAATGGTAATATTATTATAAATTATCATAGAATATATGTTGGTTCTACTGGATCTTTCCCCCGCTAAGTTCTGTCCAAGAAAAATCAGTAAAGATCTTCCTGGGTCTGAAGCCATCACAATTAATTGGGAAGCATCTGTTCTGTGTTAATTATGTGTAGTTTAATGCAAGTCCAAATTGATCTGGTCCTTCTCCATCTCTGACATTTTTTTCCACTTACCTCTTCAATGTGCAGAATTTGGAGACATTTGAAACCTGATTGGTAATTGAACAATTGACATTAAGTAACGATGGAGTCTTAAGGGAACTTTCAAGAGGATTTAAGTCCTAATTGACCGTCTGAGGGGTTGGGGTGAGACGCTTCATCCCAGTGGAGCTGACAACGTTAGGAATGCTTATGTGGCATTATCTGTAATTCCAATTCCAAATCCATCTGGATTTTTTAAAGAAAAATCATATCGAAAATGTGCTCATTTTCAGTAAATGTTGTATCTAATTTCTTGCCTTAGGATGAGGATTTGCCTTTGAGGCAGGGTTAGCTAATGCAACTATTTCCCATGCTTGGTGCTATTAACATTGCTGCATATTCATAGATTCCTACCACAGGTATTTATCCGTAATTTACAGGCATATGTTGACCTTTAAAGATTTCTTCTTTTGCCTCAGAATCAAAGAGTGGTGGTTTGAATTTGGAGTTCCACATGCATAGTGTCCTGTCCCCTCTCCTCTCCCAGTGCAGTTCCAGGGACAGCGTTGCTCAGTAGCTCCACTGAGGAACTGAGTGGTGGTGCACTTGGGCCAGGTGGGCAGAGAGAAGAGGAGAAGTGTTTACTTACAAGCGTGGTGAGGATTTAATTATGTAGGGGTTGAGGGGTTATTTGGAAGAGGTAGGTGGATAAGGTCATTCTAGGAAGAGTGAAGTGCCCATGTAAAGTCCTAGAGAAGAGTAGCATGGTGTAACTGAGGAAGTAGAAGAAGACTAGGCCCCAGAATGAAAAGCAAGAGGAAGGAGAGGGTAGAGCCAGATATGCCTCCCAATTTGAGTCATCTAAGAGTAATTTAATGATTTAAATAGGAGAGGCACCTGATGAGATTCTTGTTTTAGCAAGATCACTCTGGTTACCATATAGAGAATGGTTTGGAGGAGGGAGAAACCAGGGACTAGCCAAACACTTGGCAGACCGCTGCTCTAATCTTATTAAAAGATAACACATGAAACAGAGAAATATAAATAGGTCAGACAGAGAAAGACAAATACTGTATGAGCGCTCCTATATGTGGAATTAAGATACATATGTAGGTATATGTAAACCAAGTTCGTAGATACAAAGAACAAATTGGTGCTTGTCTGGGGAGGGGAGGGAATGAGTGAATTGTCTCAGTGGAGTTTTTTTTGTTTAAATAAATTGAATTTTTAAAAATAGACAATAAGTGAATTCTATCAAGGATATTCAAATTAAAATAGAGACATTGTTCAATCTGTATAGAAACTTGAGTTTTCTGATAGGCTTTACAAATTTGAAACTTCCATCCAAAATATTCCTAGTCCTAAAGCAATGAAATTCATTAACAGGAATAATCTCAATGGCACACCCTTGTTTCTTCAGTGTTTTCCATTTATGGATATTTCTAGGAAATTGACCTCTCTTTATCTGAAAATAATATTATCATTGAACTAATAGGATCGTGGCTTTGGAGAGAAGATGATGAAATATTTTTCTTTCACTTAGTGGGAATTTTTTTTAATCATCTGAAAGTCTCAGTGACAGCTCTTCTTGTCCCAGCCCCCAAGTCCAGGGATACTGACATGAACAAGTGGTAAATCTTACTAATTTAGGAGGATAAATAAAGCTTTAATCACACTGTTTTTGAGAATCCTTCTCTGGAGGAAATGAGGGAAAAACTTATCGTAAAGAACTTGAAGAAGTCAATGGAGACAGACGACCTGATCCGGTCTGATCATTCAGTGGTCTCAGAGCACATCAATCATCTCTCCTCTGTTAAATGTTCCAACAATTTGAAGCAGATAATCATATGAGAAATTGGTGCTGAATCGGTAGCCCACCAGGAATTAGAGACTTTAAAACAGGAAAAGAAAACGTCTTAAGTTGCTGAAGAAGTTATGCCATCATAAAGGCCCTTTGGCCCCATAGCCAGTAACAGGAATATATTTCAAAAGGAAAGAAATAAAATCAGGTGGCTGCCAAACTGTATTTGTCACTTCCACACTCAGGCCAGACTTCGATTAAAATAGAAGCAGAGATCTTCTCCTTAGGAACTAATCTGTTTCTCTGCATTTGCATATATTCTGTACTTCACCTTGAATTTAAATTAATTCATTTTTGGCTGAGCTAAGTAAAGACTTTCCCATGCTTTTGGTAAGATTGGCAGGGCTTCAGGTTACCGCTAGAAAGCTGGGTGATGGCTTTGAGACCAAGATTCCAAATCTGGAGAAAATGAAAGTTTGACCAAGTGAACAGGGGCAGAAAAAAGATGGTAACCCAAGAGAGAGAAAAGAAATAGTCCACTACAGACACCAGAGCTCCTTTCATCTGGACTAACATTCAAGTATAATAACATTTCCAGATGAAAAGAAATTTGCTTCCATAGAAATATTGGCAAAAGGAGAATTAATGAAACCTGGGAGAAGCATATTGTCACTGAGTTTTTAAATGTTAACAGAGTTACATTGTTTTAGCTGGGTTTAATGTTGTATGTGGGTTTCAAATTTACACAAATTATTATAGGATTGCCACAACGTAGATAAAATTTTCTTTCATATTTTTAATGAACAGGAGGGAGTGAGAGTAATGTGTGAAGAGACTAGCCACTTGCCTGTGACACTTGCTAATCAGATGGCCTCTCACAATTGGGAATAAAAAATAACAACAATCTTAATCTCATTATTCCTAAGAAAACTATTACTCTGAATCCAGGCTCTCCACTTATACTTTTCTTAAGCTATCCCAGGCATGTGAAGAGGATGCTTGTTTGGTTTTATGATTTCTGAAGATCCCAGAACTTACTATTTAACTCTTTCAGTGCCAAATAAACCTATTACTTGTAGCAAAAATGCATTTAGCATTCACTTGAATCTAATAGCTAATAGCTTTCAAAATGACTCAGTGCAGTCATATAGCAATTCTTCCTGCTAATGGAGCAGAACAGTAGCATCAATAATTCCAAAATACAGGTAATACAAAGATCTTTTCCATTTGGCCTAGAATTACTTTGTACTAACATCTATCCTTGAGCAGTAACCTTCAGTGCAACATTTCAAATGATGGAACACTCATCCAGGAGTCGGGGAAAGTAAATTGGAATCCTTACTGACACTAACATCATTGTGCCTCCATTTTCTTATTTCTATCAAATAGTGGAATTACTGACTATTTAAGATCATATTCCAGTGCCACTTAATAAGGTAGGAGCTACAACAGGAAAGTGGGGCTCTCATGAGGTGGACCTTAGGGAACTCTCTGTGAGAAGTCCCACTGGATCTCTCATGACTATGTTTTACATGTAGGGAAATATATACCAATGTACTTTTAAAAAAGATTTTTTTCTTGAAAAAGGAAATTTCTGTGGTAAACAGTCTGTAAGACTCTTTCCAACTTGAAATTTTTGTTTCTATGTATTTATTGCATATCTAATCTTTTTTTAAAAACTTTATTGGAGTATAGTTGCTTTACAATGTTGTTTTAGTTTATGCTGTACAGCAAAGTGAATCAGCTATACATATACATACATCCCCTCTGTTTGGATTTCCATTTAGGTCAACACAGAGCACTGAGTAGAGTTCCCCGTGCTACACGATAGGTCTCATTAGTTATCTATTTTATACATAGTATCAATAGTGTATATATGTCAAACCCAGTCTCCCAATTCATCCCACCCCTCCTTCCCCCTTGGTATCCATACGTTTGTTTTCTACATCTGTGTCTCTATTTCTGCTTTGTAAATAAGATCGTCTATACCAGTTATTTCAGATTCCACGTACATGTGTTAATGTACGATATTTGTCTTTCTCTTTCTGACTTACTTCACTCTGTATGACAGTCTCTAGGTCCATCCACATCTCTACAAATGACCCTGTTTCGTTCCTTTTTATGGCTGAATAGCTAGTCTTTTTTAACAGAATGTCCTTCCTACGCAATTGCCACCAAGTGAGGGGCTCTGACTCTGGTTGCCTGCCAGTAGGCGAAGATCTCTTATTACTCATCCAGGGTTCTCAAGTATAGCTACTTCGCCAATCAAGAGCAGAAGTACAATATTTTATGTTGTCTAACCCTGATATGACATCCATTGGTTCATAAAATGAATTAAGTAATTTTATTTCTCCTCAAGACATGCTATCTTTGTTAGACAAAAGGTTTGTGTATTTTAAAGGTTGTCAGTGGTCTATAACAAATTGTAACCTCTTCTGCTAAGGGATAATCTAATTTCCTTTTTGATTACAAATAAAGCTAGTGCTAAAATTGATCCTTTTTCAGGTTTTCAAGAATGATTAATTTGCATGGGGTTTATTGTTATTCTTTGGTCAAATTGCTGTCCACTTATGGGCTGGCCAGCACGTTCATGAAAATTATAAATAGAATACTTTGCATAAGTTATAGGAACTAAAACTTTCTTTTTTTTAATCTTCTCTCCACCAACACTGAAAATATAAGCCCACATATCAGCAGCTTCTTGCAAGGACTTTAGTATATACGTGGGTTTGAACTTTTGAAAGCTGATCAGTGCAGACTTGAGAGCTGTCTAACTGGTATTGTGACAGTTGAAATTACCCCTAACAAGGTTACTGGGGTTGTCTCCAATTTTTTGGTTTACAAAAACTGGAATTTCTAGTATACATTAAGGCCGCATCTGTACATTTTATGGGAGTGAACAGTAATCAAAGTCTTCATCTGACTTCTACTTTCTTTGTAGCAAGGCCTTTACTTATCCTGCCAAAAGTGAACCAAAACTCAAATGAATGAGGTTAGATTAATTAGAGAGAAAAAATATAATTGTAAAACTTGGCAAAAACCTAGACCCATGTGCATTCAAGGTCCTTTACTGAACCACTTAGTATGTAATAAAATTGACTTAATAACACACACACACACACAGACACACATACACACACCACAAACACATATATTTTTTAAATGTTATATGAGAAAATATCTGGGGATTTAGTAACTACAAGCTGAGTAGCTGAGTGTAAAATAGTCATATAATACAACTTGGCAAACACTGTCACATGGAAACAAACTTGATTTGTAGAAGCAAAGCAGTATAGCCTGGTGTTTAAGAAGAACATGACTCTGGAGCCAGGTTACCAATTCAAATCTCAAATGAGCCACTCCCTAGCTGTGTCAAGTGTTTGCCCTCTCTGAGTCTCAATTTCTTCTCTTGTAGACGAAGATATTACTAATATTTATATCTGAGGTTTAAATTGAGGTTAACTGGATTATTCTATGCCAAGCAGTTACTTGACGAAAGCTGCCACATCAAAAGTTCTCAACAAATTGTATGTGTATATATTACACATTATTCAGTATTATACATTATTCAAATATATAACTATAATATTTTATCATAGCATTTACATCAACAGCAATAATAAATTGATCAAAATCTATCTATCATTTCTACACAATATATTTCTAAAGGACATTTTAGAAACTTTGTAATTTTCAGAAGAAAAAGGGCTAGATAATAAAATACAGGCAAATAATATAAGAGGAATTTCCAAAAAAGTCTAGAAAATTAAGAAGGCAGATTGAAAGGTAATATACCTTCAAATGTTATGAGGGGTCCATCTGAAAGAATTAGACTCATTAAAAAGAAATCCAGAGTCCAGGATCCTGCCACCATGAGGACAAAAGCCACAGAGTAGAAGGAAAAGATGAGTGTGGGTCATTGATGACTTCATTTAAACCAAGATATCTAGATAGCCCCTTGATCTTCTTTTTGCATTACATAATTAAGCATTTTGCTTTTTTAAGCCACTGTAGTAGGGTTTTCTGTTACATTTAGATAAACACAATCCTAAAGCACTGCACTATGGTGACAAGGAGAATAGAGAGCAGATTGGATTATCTAAATTGATAGCATGCCACCCAGAATTATATACACATATTATTCCTTTCCAGGATGTGTCCAGGGTCTTCCAAAGTGTGTTTTAATATGTAAATAGAAAAATATGGGTAAAAGACTTGAATAGACATTTCTCCAAAGAAGACATACAAATGGCCAACAAGTATATGAAAAGATGTTCAACATCAGTATCACAAATCAACAGGAAAATGCAAATCAAAACCACAATAAAGTATTACCTTTATGTATATGTATAGCTGATTCACTTTGTTATAAAGCAGAAACTAACACACCATTGTAAAGCAATTAAACTCCAATAAAGATATTAAAAAATAAATATTTCCTCACACATGTTAGTTCATGTTATTACCCCTAAGATGAACTAACATGAAGTAATAACTAAAGCATTCCTTTGTCATATAACAATTCCACAAAAATTTGTGGACTGTATAGTTTCCAGCAGTTCTACCTCTCAAGAACACTTTAATTTTTAAAGTTTTTACTTTTCCCAGTGTTGTATTATCTTTCCCACAAATGTGTGCCTGGAATATGCACGTTTCCATCAAAATAGCATATACCCATCAGCTCTCGTATATTTTAGGCTTTCTAACAAAAGTTAGGAATGATTTCCATCTAGAAGTATTTGGTGAATATAATTAAATTAAATTTCATCATCCTTTTATATAACAAAGTTTTAATTTTCTTTTTGTTTGACAAATATACTTTTCCTTAAATAAAGATATGAAATTTTTATAATTCAGAATTATAAGGATAATTGTATGTATGGAGCTGCAAAACTGAGCTTTGCCCCTCTGCTAAATGGATCCAGTTTGTTGTGGTTTTATGGTAGTTCTACCATCTTCTGCTGTTGCCAGGCTGTTACCTGTCTCATCTCACTTTTGTCAAACTTTGTAGAGTTTCATTACTTTCCTTGGGGTATCATCCTTTTTATTTGAGAATTCTAACCTGTTTTTCTTGAAGAAATTGAGTAAGTTTTGAAGTCTTTTGGCACATGTATAGATGATTCTTTGATAGACACCGCTTCTTCCGCATTCTTATTGAATACAGTGATAACTAGTTCCCCATTTTGCCTCACTTCTGCATTCATTAGTGTTATCAATACAGCTACCACAATTCTAAACGTAATATATGGTGAGCTTCATCAATGCCCAAGTTCTTCTTAACAGTCTCTGTAGAGTATATTCCTAGAATACAGAAAATTAAACATATCACAATGAAATTACATTGCTTCTTTCTTGAAAATCTAGTTGAAATGATTTTTCCACATTAAAGACTTTTCCGATTCCTCCAGGCATATATACTTGCTTCACAGTGTGTACGTTTACTGTCATTTATTTAAGTCACTTACCGCGCTATGCTGAATTGATCTATCTGAGAGGATAGGACATTAAATTGAAAACTCAATTATGTTGTGGCAGTTGATATCATCTGCTTCGCCCTCCTCACCACATTTCCAAGTCAGATGTACTCCTGGTGATTCAACTCAAGACTTACTTTCTTCCTGAACCACTTCTTGAGTACTTGGGTTCATGGCTTTGTTTCCTTCCTTCCTTCCATTTCTAAAGCAATTATGGCCAGTACTTCTCAGGTAGAAATTATCACTTACTATAAATCTAATCAACAATGTTTGGAGAATAAAGCCTGGAAAGCAAATCTTGCCATTAATATGATACTGAACACCCACAGTTACAGCGTACCACTGGATCACTCTAGACATCTGCCCCCATAGCTCTGTGTGTACAGTATTAAAACATCACAAAGAGAAGCAAAAAATTTGTTATGTAAGTCAGATCCGTGCTCCTTAACAAGTATCCTAACATAGTTATTGCTTCTTGAATATTAGTAGGCAGAATTCTAAGAATGACCCCAATGACCCTCACCCTTAAGTAATTGCCTCCCTTTTGGGTGTGAATAGAACCTGTGAGTATGATGAAATATCATGCCTGTGATTATATTATGTTATATGGCACAGTTGACAATAGGGATAATAAGATAATAGGCAGATTACCCATGTGCCTAATCTGATCACATGAGCCCTTTAAAAGTAGAACATTTTGTCATGCTGGTAGCAGAAGGGAAATGCAGAGAATCCCTCATAGGAGGACTGCATGCACCACTGATGGCTTTGAATGCAGAGGGGGTCACATGAGAAGGAAGGTGGGAGGCCTCTGTTGAGCAGAGAGCAGCCACCTGACAGTTATGAAGAGAACTGGGAATTCAAACCTGCAATCATAAGGAACTGGATTCTGCCAACAACCTGAATAAACCTGGAAGCAAATTTCACTCCAGAACCTTCAGTTGAGAGCCCAGCCCAGTTAGTACCTTGATTTGACCTGGTTGAGACTCTGAACAGAGAACCCAGACTTCTGACCTACAAACTGTGAGGAAATAAATGGGTATTGTTTAAAACCGCTGAATTTGTGGTAATTTGTTAACCACAGAAATAGAAAACTGATAAAATAAAGAATTCTGCAAGGCAATACAGTAAGTCCCCTACATACGAACAATTTCCATTCCTAGAGGGCGTTTGTAAGTACAATTTGCTCGTAAGTGCAAAAAAGTTAGCCTAGGTATCCAACTAACACAATTGGGTATATAGTACTGTAGTGTACTATAGGTTTATAATACTTTTCACACAAATAATACATAAGAAACAAACACAAAAAAAACTATTTTAAATCTTACAGTACAGTACCTTGCTAAGTACAGTAGTACAGTACAACAGCTGGCATGCCAGGGCTGGCATTGAGTGAACAGGCAAGAAGAGTTACTGACTGGAGGAGGGAGAGGAGGTGGGAGATGGTGGAGCTGAAGGATCGTCAGCAGTAGGAGACGGAGGGCGAGCTGCAATTTCACTCATGCCTGACGGTGATGGCACGGGTTCTGGTCCCTTGCTGGATTCAATTCTATCTTCCCTCTTGAAAAAACGATCCAGTGATGTCTGGGTAGTAGCTCTTTTTTTCTCGTCATAGATGACATGGTAGCACTGGATTGCATTCTGAATGGCTGCTGCAACCTTCCTGTTCCCTTCTACATTCAGGTCCTGTGCCTCAAAAACTAACAGTGCCTCCTCAAATAAAGAGAAACACCTTGCCATTTCCTGCGTCGTGAATCTCTTCGGTTCTTCAGTTACTTCTTTTTCCTCTTGTCTCTCTTTGTCCTTTCTCTGGGCCTCCAATTCCATCAGGGTTTCGTTAGTAAGCTCCTCATGTTGCACAGCAAGAAGTTCAATGTTATAAGAACGAGAAACGGGCTTCCCTGGTGGCGCAGTGGTGGAGAGTCCGCCTGCCGATGCAGGGGACACGGGTTCGTGCCCCGGTCCGGGAA